>NW_012284333.1:0-1218 GCF_000151885.1 Dipodomys ordii
CCACTGAAAAGTCTGAGATTCGAGACCAGTGTTCAAAGCCAGCCCAGACAGGAGAATCTGGGAGACATTTATCCCCAATTAGCCACAAAAAGTGACATATGTTGAGATGTGGCTCAAGCAGTAGAGCTCTACCTTGATCAAATAACTCAGGAATAAACATCAGACCCTGCGTTCAAGACCAGTGCACATTCACACAAACACAATTTTATAATATAGTTCTAAAACCTAGCAAGATGCCATCCTAATCCCTTAATGTCATGCTTTGCTATGAGAACTAGAAAAGTCTAGCCTCTGGCATGGTTTGCAGTCCATGCTGGTAAACAGCATCTAGAGAGAGCAATTAGCTCAGAGCCTGTGGGAATGCCCCAGACCAGAAGAAGGAGTGAGGTGGTGCAGACACATGGCCCCTACTCCCCAACTCACCCAGAACAAAAGCAGGACTGAGGCAACAGGCACGCAATTCCCACTCACCCAGAGCTGAAGCAGGATTGAGGAAACGTAGGCACATGGCTCCCACTAATGCAGACCAGAAGCATGATTGAGGTGAGAAGGGCACTGGCCCGACTTATCCAGCCAGGAAGCAGTAGTGATGTGGTGCAGGCACATGGCCCCTACCCACCCAGACCAGAATCAGCGGTGAGGTGACACACGCACCACAGCCCCTACTCCCCTACTCATGCAGACAAGAAGCAAGAGTGAGGTCACACTAGAGTCATTTAGTAGGTCACAAGAACCTAATGTGACCTGCCAGACTCAGCTCCACCCAGGGAAAAGGCACCCAGCTTGGGCGCCAGCCCCAGGAGTGGCATTCTTCACTGGGTAATCAGAACGAGAGGCTACTCATCCCTTTAGTAACCTTGACAATCCATTGAAATTCAGTAAACATAATCCCTGAGAAGCTCCAGGCTGGGCTCTGTGAGTTTCTCACAATCTAGCCCCCAGGAAAAGCTAGTTTGCTGAAAGGCCTCAATTTTACCCAGAACCTAGCCTGAACACAGCATCTCTAAACATGAGGTAAAAGCCATCTCCCTCTTTTATGATACTCGAAGCAGATCTCCCTGCCATTGAAATAACCTAGCAGGAGGATGACAAAATCCTGGGTAAATCAGAGCATTTTTCTGCGTGTTCAAACAAACTGACTCAAGAAACCAACCAAGCCACAGGAAAATCAAATACCACAAGCAGACCAGAGACTCCAACAAGAGGCTGGCTATGGAT
>NW_012284334.1:0-4034 GCF_000151885.1 Dipodomys ordii
TGCCTTCCCATCCTCTCCCCGCCCCCCACAATCTTCCCCGCCCCCCCTGCACCAAAGTTGTAGTTTGTTTTCGACATGACGACTTGTACATCTCATTGTTGCAATGGGTCCACCTGTATCCCTATTTAAACGATTTGTTTTCCTATGGTATTTCTAGCTGATTTCTCTACTCCTTGTAGTTCCTAGCAACTACAAAGTAGGGCTAGTTGTACCTTATTCATTACAGTAGTACTTGGGTATAAATGACTGCTGAATGCAGGAAGGAGATGCGTCTAATATAAAATACACTGCTGTCTTGGTATTTAAAAAAACTAACAAACAGCTGAGAGTAGTTCACATCTGTAATCCTAGCAACTCAGAATGATGACATCTGATAATTATGCTGATTTCTGATTAAAGCTCTTTTGGTGTTTTTTATTATAGGTTTTATTTATTTTCCTATTTTACTGTTTCTTATGTGATTACTGAAAAACTGAATGACTTCCATGGCTTCTATTCCTGGATGACTTTGGAGGTGCTCTAGAAACTTCATCACAGGCCAGACTTGTTCTACTCAGTTGAGTAGCCAGCCACAAACCTATAAGTGACAACACTTAAAGTAAGCAAAATTACATGAAATCAAAAATTCAGACAGTCAGTTTACCTAGCCATATTTTAAATAAAAATAGAATTCAAGTTTCAATTAATGTTAGTAAAGTTTTAATATATTAATTCTATCTGTGTCCTCTGTCACACTGCCACAGCAGAATGTAAAACGTATGGGATATCATGTGGCTCCCAAGGCCTGGACATACTTACTCTGTTCCTTTACAGAAAAGGTTTGTCTATGTTCCCTAGTGAACATCATTTATTATGCAGAGCTACCCTCTTTTCCATATATAGTTATTCACCCTCTTCTTTTCTCTCTCCTTCTCTCTTCTCTCATACAATCCTTTCCTTTTCTTGTGTTAAGGATCAAAAGTCATGCATGCTAAGCTGCTAAGGTGAATCCCAGCCCTGTGTATGATATTGTGTTTGATGACGGGGTAGATTTTCGGGGCTTGAATTTTGGTCCTGGACACTGTCTGTGAACTTTTGTGCTCAACACTAGTTCTCTGCCACTTGAGCCATTGCCCCACTTCTGTCTTTTTGGTGGTTAATTAGAGATAAAGTCTCATTGGCTTTCCTTCTTGGGCTGAATTAGAACCAGGATCTCATCAGCTTATGATTACAGGAATGAGACATTGGCATCTACCTTACATTTTTTAAATTTTTCAGTTAGAACCTATATCCAAATGACATATATCTTCTTTAAATGTAAAAGAGAACAAGTGTGGGAACCCTTCAGAGAAGTAAACAACTTAAAACTGTATAGATTTAAATATCTCAGTATCATCACAAAATTAATAAGTATTTTTTTTTTGGCGGTCGTGGGGCTTGAACTCTGGACCTGGGCGTTGTCCCTCAGTTCTTCCGCTCTAGGCGAGCGCTCTACCACTTGAGCTACAATGCCACTTCCGGTTTTCTGGTGGTTTATTGGAGGTAGGAGTCTCACAGTCTCTCCTGCCCGGGATGGCTTTGAACCTCGATCCTCAGATCTCAGCCTCCTGAGTTGCTAGGATTACAGGCGTGAGCCACCAGCGCCCGGCGAGTATTTCTATTACTAACATATTATAAGGTGAATTTTCAGGACTAACACTAACAAAGTATTTGGAGAAATGATATTGCTTTATTTTTAGGAATCCAAGTCATATACTTTATTCTATATCTTAGCTTGAGAAAATCTGATTCATTGTATAGAATAATTCCTATGAATTTCTGAGGTACATAAAAATAATGACAGACCTGGTTCAGTCATTGATTTTAGAGTTCTAAAACCATATTTACAAGAAACTTTGTATTTTAAGCCATACAGTATAGCGATTTTGTCTAAAGCATGCTTTATCGACACGTATCACTAGAAAAATTTTCTTAAAAAGATAGTGAATGTGGAAAATCAGTCTATACTCAAATCTTGTCAAATTAAGAATAGATTTGAATAGTGATGTACATGGCTAAGCAATAACTTGAAATAATTATCACTATCTATCTTGACAGGTATGATTAGTAGCTTTCTTGTTGTTATAATATTTATACTTAAGTAATGCTACAACAGTGTTAGAATCTTGACAATTTTGAAATGGGCTACTTCAAGGACAGATAAGAAAAACAATCTCAAGCCAGGCGCTAGTGGCTCTTGGCTGTAATTCTAACTCCTCTGGAGGCTGAGATCTGAGGATTGCAGTTAAAAGCTATCTCAAGCAGGAAAGTTCATGAAACTCTTATCAACAATAAACCTCTAAGAAAACTGGAAGTAGTGCAATGGCTTAAGTGGTAGAGCGCTAGCCTTGAGCTGAAAAGCTCAAGTCAGACCCAGAATCCCGAGTCCCACAACCGACAAAAAAAAAAAAGTTCCTCACTGGACAGATGGATGAGAATTGAGTACATTTTCTCGATGAAGTATATTTAGGCCGAGTTTTTCTAAATTTTGTCTTACCTCATACGTTAAGTGATTTTTTGCAATGAACTGAAGGTTCTTAAGTGACTTTTTTTCTATGAATAATTGAGTTTGTAATAAAGTAATTTTGTAAAAGATTGTCTATTTTCCACTATTCCTTTTTATCGTTTAAATCTTCCTCTTTGTTCTGCACCACCTTCCACTTCCACAGGTTTCCAGAGTGTTTCACAAGAAGACTGTACACCTTATTTGGGGTCCACCAGTGCCTCCCATGTCATTAGGTAAGGCTATGAACTACTCTTTAACAAATATCTGGGGATTTTCTTTAACTTTAATCCTAATGAATTAAAAATAGAAGGAGTTAGAAAATTTCTAAGTCAGTGACTGCACTTGTGGTTTGCTGTGTACAAAAAATCCATGAAAGCAGTAGTAGCAAGTGTTAAATTGGAGTATCTAGGAGAAACTATTTACCTATAAGCTCCCCTAACCTCCAAAACACTGACAGAGCAAGTATTTTTCATTGTACACAGGTTTCTTTTTCAGTGTTCTTACCGTTGATTAATACATTCTGTTCCTTTTGCACTTGTAGCCAAAATCAACCTTGTCTTTGTTATTTTTTTTTGATTGTGAAAATGCCATACAGAGGTGTTGCATTTACATGGGCAAGGTAATGACTATATTTCTTATCAGACATTTTTGCCTCCTCCTTTGTTTCCCGTCCCATCACCCCCCCACCCCCGCCAAAGTTGTAAAGTTCGTTTATCGACGTAATGTCTTGTACATCTCATTGTTGCAATGGGTCCACCTGTATCCCTATTTAAACCATTTGTTTCCTCCCTTCCCCTCCACAAACCTTGTCTTTGTTATTATTTTTTTCAGATATATATATATATATATATATATATATATATATATATATATATA
Source organism: Dipodomys ordii (assembly GCF_000151885.1). NCBI lineage: Eukaryota > Metazoa > Chordata > Mammalia > Rodentia > Heteromyidae > Dipodomys > Dipodomys ordii. The sequence continues at coordinate 3,401 of NW_012284334.1, forward strand.
TATTTGTTTTTTGTTTTTATTGTGAAAATACCCTACAGAGGGGTTACAATTACATGGGCAAGATAACGAGTATCAAGCATTGTTGCCTCCTCGTTTTTTCCCTTCCCATCACTTCCCATACTCCTCCCCTCCCCCCCGATCCTCCCCTTACCCCCTACCAATGTTGATAAGTTCGTTAATCGACATAACAACTTGTACATCTCATTGTTGCAATGGGTCCACCTGTTATTCTTATCTCAAAGAAATAAGTCAAACAGAGCACCGGAGCATGGTGTTCAAATAGGTAACTGAGGTATTTTTGCTGTGTCTCCCCATGAAGAATAGTAGAAAGGCAAAAAAGCATGAATGAGAGATTGAGAGTGGAAGACTGTATTGACTTTGCCACAAGATTATTTGCATAATGAAGTCATCTGTATATGAGGGCAGAGTTCTCTTTCATGATCATGTCTTAAAGATTCTACCTCTTTTTTCTTTTCTTTTTTCTTATTTTTGCTAGATATATGGCTAGAACTCAGGGCCTGGATCCTGTACCTGAGGTCTTTTGCTCAAAGCTAGTGCTCTACTACTTATATTCACAGCCCCACTTCTGAGAATGCCTGGACACAGATGGCTCACACTTGCAGTCCATGAGTGA
>NW_012284335.1:0-2131 GCF_000151885.1 Dipodomys ordii
CTAACTTTGAATAAAAGCAGCTCAGAACCAAGTACCAGAAAAAAAAAGAAGAGAATACTAGTCAGATACCTTGAAGGAAAGTATAGGAATCTCTAGAAATAAATCAAGGATTTCCAATAGCAGTGATGATTAGTCTATGATCTACTATATTAGATATGATTTCTCTGTCTTAATACTGAATCTCTCTGATATCCTAGTCCCTTTTCCCAAAATAAAAAAATGAAAACAAATGGCTTTGATTTTAAACCTATAAGAGTCTCATACACCTACTGATATATTTGAATGACCAAAAAAATAATTTTGGCGGTGGGGGTGTGGTACGAGTGAGAATTCTCAATTTTTGCCTCAGGAACATTTTCTTTTCAGATTACAGATTTGATGATCGAGAAAAATGTTTAAAGTAATTGTGTTGTATCTTAGACATTATTATAGAATTAAGAATATCTCTTTTAATCTCACTCTAACTGTGTGTACGATGGAAAAATAGTTTATTCCAATGTATTGGAATACTTCAGATTTTTTTTTGATTCTCCTAATCTGATAGTCATACTCTGAAAACAAATCCTTAAGGTGTTGAAAACTGATAAGCTTTCTTTCTGCCATAGGACAAGGAGGAGACAGAACTTGCATCACTTTATATAGCTGTGGAGGGGAAGGGATTGTCCTACAGAATCACCTTTGAAAGCTTGGTGGTGAAACTTTTGACATAAACATTCTCATCAGGGACATCAATTCAACCAAAATGAGTTGCCATGGTCTGAAATCTCCCCTCCAGTTGCTCTGTTCCCATCTTGCAAGTTACATTCCAAACTAGAGATATCCACCATGCTAGGCAGACTGCTTAGGTTTTTTTTGAAAGTCTAAGAGTCAATGAAGGTATCTTACGGGACTTTATCATTGAGTGACATGCATGAAGAATTTACACATAATAGGAATCAGTTCTCAGTTGTCGATATTTGTGATGAGATTTCATATCTTAACCATTAATGTTCCATAGGCCCAGTACTTTAACTTGAATCAAAGTGATGCCATGGCAAAAAGAAAATATAATAGGGTTTTCAAATCCAACCGCAAAGTATTTCTGCTCATGAAAACATAAAATGAGCTATCCTCATTGCCCAATTTAGTTCTTGTTTGACCATATGAAAATTCTTCATTGTGACTAAAAATTTTAATTTATTTTTAAAAATGAAAAATATTTTAAATTCCCATGTGCATATCCCATTAGGAAGTTGAGGTGATACCCAGAAGCTCTCAGAACTGTATTCCTGTCACTTAGATTTTCTTGTGTGTGCCAGTCCTCTTTTTGTTTGTTTTGATTTGTTTTCATATTAGGCTAGAACTACCACTTGCCATAGCTCTACTTTCATCTTTGTTGGTTATTAGTTAGAGCTTAGGGAAATCAAGTTCCTTCGTGCCCAGTCTTATTAGCCACAATTCTCAGATCTTAGCCTCTTTAGGATTATAAGAATGAGCCACTGGTGCCCAGCTATGTTACTTTTATTTAAATCATGTAATCTTCTAAGGGTTCTCCCATCATTTTTGGTAAAAATATGCCTCACCAAAATAAATAGTGAAAGGACAAAATAAAAGTTATTGTGATTCTCCAAAATATACAAAAATATATAATATTCTGTATTTAAGTGATAAAGTATAATTTTTGGAGTTGTTGTTGAAAGACTGTATATATTTAGTAGCATTTTGGAAAGAAATGAATCAATTATTCAGAGATAGACCATGAAGCAAAATATATTTTATGAGCAGTATTAATGTGTACTACAGTTTTTATGTCAGTAATATAACACACTTCATGTAGAATCGAATTACAGGTGCTAAGATCTGCTATGCATATGGTCATTGCTTAATTCTAAAATGCTCAGTTTTCCTGAGCCTTTTCAGTTTTTCCTCAGTAACAGTCACATTGAACCATAAACTCATACAGGAGTCACCTGTAGCCATTTTACTCTTAAGAAACAATTTCTTATTTATTTTCCTAATTTGTTTATTTAAGATCCAACACTGGGACTCAAATTTAATATCTGACTGTTTTCAGCTCACTAAATTCTACCACCTGAGCCATGCCTTCAACACTAATTTCTGATTTTAAAGATACAGAAAAGATAATAGTGTG
>NW_012284336.1:0-3212 GCF_000151885.1 Dipodomys ordii
CTCCAACTAAACACAGAAAAATCTGGAAGTGGCATTGAGATTCAAGTGGTGGACCACTAACTTTGAATAAAAGCAGCTCAGAATCAAGTACCAGAAAAAAAAAGAAGAGAATACTAGTCAGATACCTTGAAGGAAAGTATAGGAATCTCTAGAAATAAATCAAGGATTTCCAATAGCAGTGATGATTAGTCTATGATCTACTATATTAGATATGATTTCTCTGTCTTAATACTGAATCTCTCTGATATCCTAGTCCCTTTTCCCAAAATAAAAAAATGAAAACAAATGGCTTTGATTTTAAACCTATAAGAGTCTCATACACCTACTGATATATTTGAATGACCAAAAAAATAATTTTGGCGGTGGGGGTGTGGTACGAGTGAGAATTCTCAATTTTTGCCTCAGGAACATTTTCTTTTCAGATTACAGATTTGATGATTGAGAAAAATGTTTTAAGTAATTGTGTTGTATCTTAGACATTATTATAGAATTAAGAATATCTCCTTTAATCTCACTCTAACTGTGTATAAGATGGAAAAATAGTTTAATCCAATGTATTGGAATACTTCAGATTTTTTTTGATTCTCCTAATCTGATAGTCATACTCTGAAAACAAATCCTTAAGGTGTTGAAAACTGATAAGCTTTCTTTCTGCCATAGGACAAGGAGGAGACAGAACTTGCATCACTTTATATAGCTGTGGAGGGGAAGGGATTGTCCTACAGAATCACCTTTGAAAGCTTGGTGGTGAAACTTTTGACATAAACATTCTCATCAGGGACATCAATTCAACCAAAATGAGTTGCCATGGTCTGAAATCTCCCCTCCAGTTGCTCTGTTCCCATCTTGCAAGTTACATTCCAAACTAGAGATATCCACCGTGCTAGGCAGACTGCTTAGGTTTTTTTTGAAAGTCTAAGAGTCAATGAAGGTATCTTACGGGACTTTATCATTGAGTGACATGCATGAAGAATTTACACATAATAGGAATCAGTTCTCAGTTGTCGAGATTTGTGATGAGATTTCATATCTTAACCATTAATGTTCCATAGGCCCAGTACTTTAACTTGAATCAAAGTGATGCCATGGCAAAAAGAAAATATAATAGGGTTTTCAAATCCAACCGCAAAGTATTTCTGCTCATGAAAACATAAAATGAGCTATCCTCATTGCCCAATTTAGTTCTTGTTTGACCATATGAAAATTCTTCATTGTGACTAAAAATTTTAATTTATTTTTAAAAATGAAAAATATTTTAAATTCCCATGTGCATATCCCATTAGGAAGTTGAGGTGATACCCAGAAGCTCTCAGAACTGTATTCCTGTCACTTAGATTTTCTTCTTTGTGCCAGTCCTCTTTTTGTTTGTTTTGATTTGTTTTCATATTAGGCTAGAACTACCACTTGCCATAGCTCTACTTTCATCTTTGTTGGTTATTAGTTAGAGCTTAGGGAAATCAAGTTCCTTCCTGCCCAGTCTGATTAGCCACAATTCTCAGATCTTAGCCTCTTTAGGATTATAAGAATGAGCCACTGGTGCCCAGCTATGTTACTTTTATTTAAATCATGTAATCTTCTAAGAGTTCTCCCATCATTTTTTGTACAAATATGCCTCACCAAAATAAATAGTGAAAGAACAAAATAAAAGTTATTGTGATTCTCCGAAATAAACAAAAATATATAATATTCTGTATTTAAGTGATAAAGTATAATTTTTGGAGTTGTTGTTGAAAGACTGTATATATTTAGTAGCATTTTGGAAAGAAATGAATCAATTATTCAGAGATAGACCATGAAGCAAAATATATTTTATGAGCAGTATTAATGTGTACAACAGTTTTTATGTCAGTAATATTACACACTTCATGTAGAATCGAATTACAGGTGCTAAGATCTGCTATGCATATGGTCATTGCTTAATTCTAAAATGCTCAGTTTTCCTGAGCCTTTTCAGTTTTTCCTCAGTAGCAGTCACATTGAACCATAAACTCATACAGGAGTAACCTGTAGCCATTTTACTCTTAAGAAAGAATTTCTTATTCATTTTCCTAATTTGTTTATTTAAGATCCAACACTGGGACTCAAATTTAATATCTGACTGTTTTCAGCTCACTAAGTTCTACCACCTGAGCCATGCCTTCAACACTAATTTCTGATTTTAAAGATACAGAAAAGATAATAGTGATAAGTGTTCTCTGATTTTCTTCGCCCAGAAACCCACATATAATTATGTTTGATTTAATAGTCTCTCAATATACTTATATGCTGTCTTTTTGGTTTTGTTTTTGTATACTGGGCTTCAAATCAGTACCTTTCACTCTTACAGAAACTAGGCATTTATGGTTCATGCCTATAATATTGGCTGCCTCAGAGACTGAGGTTGAGCATCAAGTTTCTAATCCAGCCCAGACAAGAAAGTCTGTGAGACTCTTATCTCTAATTATTCCCATAAATGAGTAGGAAAGTGGAGCTGTGAAAAATAGTAGAGCACAAGCCTTCAGCGCAAAGGTAGAATGAGAAGTAAGGTCCTGAGGTCAAGTAGCACACAAAAAGTTAATTTCCTTTCCTGTGAAGACTTAGGGTCTGTGTTGGAGGGGTGAATGATGCAGGCTCTGGCCTCAGGATTATCTGAGGCCTGTATTTGTGTATGTGCAAAGCTCTTGGCATGCAGGGCTAGAGAGGTTACATGTTCTCTCTCCCTATCTCAAAGCACATGTCACAGATTCCTGGGAGCTGACAACGTAGCTCTTCTGCTTACTTAAGCATAGACGAACATCTAGTCAAGCATTATCCTGAGTACTGGGAAGTAGTTTGAACTTGCTCTAAAATAGTTTAGATAAAAATATACAAAGATATTGTCTCATAGTTTAAGCAAAATTGTATCTGTTGAAATTCTTTGTGGGAAAGTCTTCTGACTAAATCTTGGCAAAGATAATGCTTGCTTGTCTTTAAATACCCACTAGCAATAAAGCACAGCATGCAGTGGCAATTGCTGTTTGTACTCTGCATGCCCTGTGTCCTGGTGATTTCGTGAACTTTACCCAGGGACCCCAACCCCTTATACGTTGACACTTTCCCTTCAGCACTTTAATAAGTTAAAATGATAAACATTGTATTAATTAATGGTTACCATTAATATAGCACTCATAAATTACACTTATTGGTGATATTCCTTTACTTTCCTAAAGTTACTTATATACTAATATCATCAT
>NW_012284337.1:0-2838 GCF_000151885.1 Dipodomys ordii
TCATTCCCTGAGGGGTTAGCTCCTGAGACACTCACAGAGCCCAGCCTGGAGCCATTCTCAGGATTTATGTTAACTGAATTTCAATTGATTGTAGAGGCTGCTAAAGGGATGGACAGCCTGTCTCTCTGTTTCTTATTGAAGAAAGCCACTCCTGGGCCTGGCAGCCTGAGCCGGGTGACTTTTCCCTGGGTTGAGCTAAGTCTGGCACGTCAGGTTAGGTTCTTGTGAGCTCCTAAATGAATCTAGTTTTCTTCCAAGGCCTGAGTAGGAGCTAGCAGCTCAGCCAGGCCCTTGTCAGTTTCAAAGATGGAGATCTTCGGTAGTGGGGGATGAGAGGTGGCTTCCCTCCTCTGCTCTCTGAGAAGGAGTGAGGACGTCAGGCTTCTACTCACGCTGAGTCTTGGTTCCTGGGTTGTCTCTGGTCTGCTAACTGCAGGCTGAAGATGTCTGCTTCTTGTCGGTTCTTGCTGGTGTTGAATAGAATCTGCTCACCTGCCTCATCTGGCTCTTTCATCCCGGACTCTCTGTGTTGCAGGTATGGTGGCTACGGCTGCAGCCGCTGCTGCCACAGCCACAACCACGACTGCTGGCAAGTGCTCAGATCTGTCTCCTGGCCAGGATTTTCCCTCTCTGGCCTAACTCTCTGTACTGTGATGGCACACTTGTGATTCTCTGACTTAGGACTTTTCACTGGAACACTAAAACTGCTTTCTATGCCAGAGCTTGTTTAACCTCCAGTTTCTCTTCTGCCATCTTCCTGGAACTCCAAGAATTCTTCTTATAGCTAGACTTTCTCTGCTTTTTCATCCCTGCAGCCTTCCTTGATATTCTCACAAGCAGCAGAACAATAACTACTGCTGAGGGAATGAAAACAAGAATAGAAAGAAGGGCCACAGATTACAGCATGGTACCAAAACCCCTTTCTGTGATTGTTAGTTCCGTCAGGGGGATGTCATGGTGCACATCTGGGAGATTCTTCACAGCACAGCTGAATGTCCTATTGTCCTGATGGATAGGGTTGCTTATGCTTATGGATGCATCCCCTTTGTATACATTTCCAGCCCAGGAGATCTGATCCCGAAAAGTGCCTGCTGTGGTTGGGTACTGGAAAGACTGATAGTGAAAATCAGATTTTGTGCGACTGCTGCTAGGAGGACAGAACTTACATTCTATGGTCAGTTTGTCAGTGACATAGGAAGATGACTTGAAGGTACATCTCAACTTGACATTTTCTCCAACATAACCTCGTATGTCAGAAGCTGCACTAATCCTGCAAGAGTAGGATGCCTATCAGGGCAGAGAAGGTGCAGCCCTAGCCTCAAGCGGCTCTGATCAGCGACATCCCGGCTGCTCCTCAGGTACCTGCCTAATTCTTTCTGATGGAGGGATAGAATTCCATTGTGTATATTTTCTTGATCCATTCATATACTGAAGGGCATCTGGTTGGTTCCATACCTTAGATTTGGTAAATAATGCTGTAATAAACATGGTTGTGCTGGTAGTTTTAATATACTGCTTTCCAAAGTGGTTGAACAAGTTTACACTCCTCCCAACAATGTAGGACGTTCCCTTTGACCACATCCCCCAAGCATCAGTTATTATTAAATTTGTTGATTATAGCCATTCAAACTGGGGTGAGGTGGAATCTCAACGTTGTCTTGATTTTCATTTCTTTTATGGCTAACGAATTTGAGCATTTCTTCATGTGTCTATTGGCCATTCCTATTTCCTCTTCAGACCTTTCTCTTTAAGTCTTTAGCCCACTTATTTATCAGGCAGTTGTTTCTTTGAGGATTTGTTTTTGGTGGATTTAATTTTTTGAGGTCTAATTATATGTTAGATATGAGATCTTTGTCCATTGTAAGCCTAGTGAAGATCTTCTCCAAATCCTTGGGCTTTCTCTTGATATTGATAGCTATGTCCTTGGTCGTGCAGAAGGTCTGCAGTTTCATGCAATCTCATTTGTCCAACCTTTCTTTGATTTTATGTGTTTCTGGGTCTTTATTAAGAAACTTTTGGCAAGTGCCATGAGCCCTGGAGTTTCTCCTTTTCCTTCCTGTAATGTTTTCAGGATATCTGCTTTGGCTCTGAGGTCTTTGATCCCTTTGGAGTTGATTCTTGTGCAGTGTGCTTTATAAGGGTCTAGTTTTAATTTTCTACAGGTGTGAAACAGTATATGTTTTATAAGTCTTTGTCCATCTCTGTAGAGCCCTCCACAAGTTTATATGTATTTGTAGCTTGGGAAAGGAAATAAGAGTTAAATCAGGAAAGTTGGAGGCTATGGTTTATAGGGCTCATTTGAGACCCTTTTGGAAGGAATGTTAACTTTTTCCATCTGATGTACTACAGATGGCAGTCTTGGTACAGGAATTGAGTAGACTGCTATTGGATAGGAAGCTTGTACTGATTCCTCCTGACTTTCCCCTGAAGACAAGGAGGGTGAAGTAGCCATGGGCATGAATCTGTGTGGGGTTTGCAATAAATATCTATTGACTGTGTATTTCTTATTTCTGTTGCCACAGGCAAATGAATGAAAGGATTTTTCCTTTCGTACTTTAGCTGTAACTAGATATTTTTCATTTTCTAAATCTTATTTTATTGTGAAGATTCTATAGAGAGGCTACAGTTACATGAATAACGCAATGAGTACATTTCTGGTCAAGCATTGTTACCCTTTCCCTTGTTTTTTTCTACTATCCCTTCCCTTCCCTTCCACCTTTCCCCACCCAAAGTTGTAAAGTTCATTTCTAACATACTGTCCTATGGATATCATTGTTGCAACGGGTTGTCCTGTGTCTTGTTTCAGCATTTTGTTATTTTGGTTCCCCTCCCTAAATA
>NW_012284338.1:0-2131 GCF_000151885.1 Dipodomys ordii
TAAGCCTCATAGTGCCACTTTGAGCTTTTTCTGAGTAGTATATCTTATATAGAGTATGATAACTTTTCAGCCTGGGCAGGTTTCAAATAATGATCCTTAGATCTCAGCCTCTTGAATATCTAGGAGTACAAGCATGAGTCACCAGCACCTTGCTTGAATAATACCACAGTTTTAACTACAGGTGTTTTCATATCCCCTACCAACTATGCTTCCTGATCCTTTTTTAAAGTTATCTCTAAATAGCTTATGGAGGATTTTGAGCATTGCTTAATCATTTTTTCACTTTCATTAGTATATACTAGTTGCACACTCAGAGGTTTGATGGAGCTACTTCCACACACACATATGATGTACTTGCTCATATTCACTCTGCCTTCCCAGTGTCCAGCCCATTAATTCAAGGCCCAGAACTACTGTACACATGCAAACATTCACTGACACTCTCAAACACACACATACACACACACACACACACACACACACAGCAGAACAATTAGCAAAGCATATAATGTGGACCAGGAACTGCAAGGAAACATGGGAAGGTAGATTGTCTTTTCCCAGTTTCTCTGCCTTCCTCCATTCTCTGCTTTTCCTTAGAACAATTCAAGCCTTACACAACTCACATCTGTCTGTTGTGAACAACCTGAGCCTGGATTCCAGTTTGCCATTCATAGGAAGCTGCCGTTGCTTGGATAGCTGGTCCTCAGAGTAAGCAGAGACTCTCAGGTCATGTTTTATTTTTCCATGTGTAGTGTGAATGCAGGCCCTGAGACCGTAAGCAGCATCTTGAAGTGTATTGACATCTGTGTTGAGCTACAAAACTCACCACAGAAAACAGCAAAGGAAGTGGGATGCAAAGTACAAATCCTGAACCAATGGACCAATAGGTGACTGAGAGTCAATTTCCACATTACTGGAGTAAATACAAGGGCAAGTCCATTTGAAGAGGGGTCTCCAACCATTTCATAGGCCCACATGACATGTCTGGCAGAAAGCCACTTGTGTGTGTGTGTGTGTGTGTGTGTGTGTGTGTGTGCCTGTGTGCCTGAAGGCTGGTCTGGGGCTCAGGCTCAGGCTGGGTGCTGCCTGTCCTTATGCGTTTTTTGCTCCAGCCTAGTGTTCTACCACCTCAGCCACAGCTCCACTTCAGGCTTTTTTGGTAGTTGATTGGAGATGAGAATCTGATGGACTTTCCTACCCAGGCAGGCTTCAACTGTGACCTTCAGATCCCAACCTCCTGAGAAGCTAGTATTAAAGTAGGGAGGCACTGGCACCTGTTAAGAAGCCTATTTTTTTGGGGGGGGGAGTTATCCGGTCGTGAGGCCTGAACTCTAGGCATGGGTGCTGTCCCTCAGCTCTTCAGCTCAAGGCAAACACTATACCACTTGAACCACAGCGCCACTTTTGTCATTTTTTCTGCTTATGTGGTGCTGAGGAATCAAACCCAGGGCCTCAAGCATGCAAGGCAAGTGCTCTACCACTGAGCCACCTACCCAACCCAAGAAAGCCTCCTAAATAACAGATCTATTCATAGGGAGACAGGAATTGCCTCAGTCCAAGAGATGGTGTTGAGTTTTCATGTATTAAAAGAATAATTACACTCAATAGCAAAGTATGAAGTAATATTGAAGGAAAGAAGGCAGCAAACTTTCATAAATCTGGGGTTGTGAAAGCCCATCTAACATAAAACTTTCATATAGGAATAAGAATAACATCTATGTGGCAACATTGAGGCTCACCCATGTAGTCACATGTACTGTTTGAAGCCCTGTTCTCACATATGTTTCCAGAAATCTGGGATTCTGCTCTGTAGAAGATGTTTCCCAGTCACACTGGTAATTCTCTTAGTTCTGTTTTTCACACTTTTCATCCTTCATTCTTAGTATTATCCAAGTATCTTTTCCAATGCTGCTCCAGAAGATGCTTTCAACGTCACTGTATGGATTCATTTAATATTAGAAATATGTTTGAAGAACTTTACTACTTATATCCATAATATCATTACTAATAAAGATTAATATTTACGAACTACTATAATATCACTTACCCATGATTTTGTCATCACTCATGCTGGTCTTCATATCCCACCTGATCACCGATATGTATTCCTAGACTTTTTGGATCTGTATTT
>NW_012284339.1:0-2089 GCF_000151885.1 Dipodomys ordii
GAGACCATAAGCAGCATCTTGAAGTGTATTGACATCTGTGTTGAGCTACAAAACTCACCACAGAAAACAGCAAAGGAAGTGGGATGCAAAGTACAAATCCTTGAACCAATGGGACAATAGGTGACTGAGAGTCAATTTCCACATTACTGGAGTAAATACAAGGGCAAGTCCATTTGAAGAGGGGTCTCCAACCATTTCATAGGCCCACATGACATGTCTGGCAGAAAGCCACTTGTGTGTGTGTGTGTGTGTGTGTGTGTGTGTGTGTGTGTGTGTGTGTGTGTGTGCCTGAAGGCTGGTCTGGGGCTCAGGCTCAGGCTGGGTGCTGCCTGTCCTTATGCGTTTTTTGCTCCAGCCTAGTGTTCTACCACCTCAGCCACAGCTCCACTTCTGGCTTTTTTGGTAGTTGATTGGAGATGAGAATCTGATGGACTTTCCTACCCAGGCAGGCTTCAACTGTGACGTTCAGATCCCAACCTCCTGAGAAGCTAGTATTAAAGTAGGGAGGCACTGGCACCTGTCAAGAAGCCTATTTTTTGGGGGGGCAGTTATCCGGTCGTGAGTCCTGAACTCTAGGCATGGGTGCTGTCCCTCAGCTCTTCAGCTCAAGGCTAGCACTATACCACTTGAACCACAGCGCCACTTTTGGCATTTTTTCTGCTTATGTGGTGCTGAGGAATCAAACCCAGGGCCTCAAGCATGCATGGCAAGTGCTCTACCACTGAGCCACCTACCCAACCCAAGGAAGCCTCCTAAATAACAGATCTATTCATAGGGAGACAGGAATTGCCTCAGTCCAAGAGATGGTGTTGAGTTTTCATGTATTAAAAGAATAATTACACTCAATAGCAAAGTATGAAGTAATATTGAAGGAAAGAAGGCAGCAAACTTTCATAAATCTGGGGTTGTGAAAGCCCATCTAACATAAAACTTTCATATAGGAATAAGAATAACATCTATGTGGCAACATTGAGGCTCACCCATGTAGTCACATGTACTGTTTGAAGCCCTGTTCTCACATATGTTTCCAGAAATCTGGGATTCTGCTCTGTAGAAGATGTTTCCCAGTCACACTGGTAATTCTCTTAGTTCTGTTTTTCACACTTTTCATCCTTCATTCTTAGTATTATCCAAGTATCTTTTCCAATGCTGCTCCAGAAGATGCTTTCAATGTCACTGTAAGGATTCATTTAATAAGAGAAATATGTTTGAAGAACTTTAATACTTATATTAATAATATCATTACTAATAAAGACTAATATTTAAGAACTACTATAAGATCAATAAAACATGATTTGTAGCAGCTATGTGGCTTTGATATTAAAGCTGATAGCAGATATGTATTCCTAGACCATTATGGATCTGTAGTTTTTGCAATCTTACAATAAAAAAAGTTCTTAAGAAAGAAAATGTCTTGATAATATAAGCAACCAAATAGTTGTTGAATAAGACATATATAATGAGGACTTCTGTTGAGCTGGTACAAACTGGTTCTTGCTCTGAAAGCATCACCTATCTGTTTTGAGAGACAGTCAGCGTAAAGTAGGGACACATGCTTCCAGAATACTGATCTGCCTGGCATTCACTGCGTAAGTCCATTCAGGCCCACAGTCCTATAACCAGTATAGGACAACCTTCAGAACAGTCTCCTTGTCTTTCAGATTCAAGCCTGTAATCCTAACTCATTAGCAGCTTGATATCTGAGTATCACGGTTCAAAATCACCCTGGGCAGCAAAGTCTGCAAGATTTTTATCTCCAGCTAACCACAAAAAAGACACAGTGAGAGGTATAAACTGAGAAAAAGTAAAGGGGTGTAATTGTCCCACAAAAATGGATTCTTTACCTGACAACTGTTTAACTGACTTAACTGTTATCCCTCTGAACATCATCTTCCTAATAATATTTTTTTAAGAAAAGGAAAGATGAGGCTGGGAAGGTGGCTCAGTGGTAGAGTGCGTGCCTTGCATGCATAAGGCCCTGGATTCAATTGCTCATTACCACTTAAGCAGAAACAATGCTGGAAATCACTCTGTGGCTCAAGTGGTTGAGACTAGCCTTCAGCTGAAGAGATGAGGGACAGCGCCCAAG
>NW_012284340.1:0-2679 GCF_000151885.1 Dipodomys ordii
AAATGAGCCCCAAAATATAGTAACTTGTTTATATACGACATTTAGTCTAAAACACCTTAGACATCTAAGTTTGGACTATTTCTTTTTTTTCTGCCAGTCCTGTGGTTTGAATTTGTGCACTCTACCGCTTAAGCCTCATAGTGCCACTTTGAGCTTTTTCTGAGTAGTATATCTTATATAGAGTGTGATAACTTTTCAGCCTGGGCAGGTTTCAAATAATGATCCTTAGATCTCAGCCTCTTGAATATCTAGGAGTACAAGCATGAGCCACCAGCACCTTGCTTGAATAATCCCACAGTTTTAACTACAGGTGTTTTCATATCCCCTACCAACTATGCTTCCTGATCCTTTTTTAAAGTTATCTCTAAATAGCTTATGGAGGATTTTGAGCATTGCTTAATCATTTTTTCACTTTCATTAGTATATACTAGTTGCACACTCAGAGGTTTGATGGAGCTACTTCCACACACACATATGATGTACTTGCTCATATTCACTCTGCCTTCCCAGTGTCCAGCCCATTAATTCAAGGCCCAGAACTACTGTACACATGCAAACATTCACTGACACTCTCAAACACACACATACACACACACACACACACACACACACACACAGCAGAACAATTAGCAAAGCATATAATGTGGACCAGGAACTGCAAGGAAACATGGGAAGGTAGATTGTCTTTTCCCAGTTTCTCTGCCTTCCTCCATTCTCTGCTTTTCCTTAGAACAATTCAAGCCTTACACAACTCACATCTGTCTGTTGTGAACAACCTGAGCCTGGATTCCAGTTTGCCATTCATAGGAAGCTGCCGTTGCTTGGATAGCTGGTCCTCAGAGTAAGCAGAGACTCTCAGGTCATGTTTTATTTTTCCATGTGTAGTGTGAATGCAGGCCCTGAGACCGTAAGCAGCATCTTGAAGTGTATTGACATCTGTGTTGAGCTACAAAACTCACCACAGAAAACAGCAAAGGAAGTGGGATGCAAAGTACAAATCCTGAACCAATGGACCTATAGGTGACTGAGAGTCAATTTCCACATTACTGGAGTAAATACAAGGGCAAGTCCATTTGAAGAGGGGTCTCCAACCATTTCATAGGCCCACATGACATGTCTGGCAGAAAGCCACTTGTGTGTGTGTGTGTGTGTGTGTGTGTGTGTGTGTGTGTGTGTGAAGGCTGGTCTGGGGCTCAGGCTCAGGCTGGGTGCTGCCTGTCCTTATGCGTTTTTTGCTCCAGCCTAGTGTTCTACCACCTCAGCCACAGCTCCACTTCAGGCTTTTTTGGTAGTTGATTGGAGATGAGAATCTGATGGACTTTCCTACCCAGGCAGGCTTCAACTGTGACCTTCATATCCCAACCTCCTGAGAAGCTAGTATTAAAGTAGGGAGGCACTGGCACCTGTTAAGAAGCCTATTTTTTTGGGGGGGAGTTATCCGGTCGTGAGGCCTGAACTCTAGGCATGGGTGCTGTCCCTCAGCTCTTCAGCTCAAGGCAAGCACTATACCACTTGAACCACAGCGCCACTTTTGTCATTTTTTCTGCTTATGTGGTGCTGAGGAATCAAACCCAGGGCCTCAAGCATGCAAAGCAAGTGCTCTACCACTGAGCCACCTACCCAACCCAAGAAAGCCTCCTAAATAACAGATCTATTCATAGGGAGACAGGAATTGCCTCAGTCCAAGAGATTGTGTTGAGTTTTCATGTATTAAAAGAATAATTACACTCAATAGCAAAGTATGAAGTAATATTGAAGGAAAGAAGGCAGCAAACTTTCATAAATCTGGGGTTGTGAAAGCCCATCTAACATAAAACTTTCATATAGGAATAAGAATAACATCTATGTGGCAACATTGAGGCTCACCCATGTGGTCACATGTACTGTTTGATGCCCTGTTCTCACATATGTTTCCAGAAATCTGGGATTCTGCTCTGTAGAAGATGTTTCCCAGTCACACTGGTAATTCTCTTAGTTCTGTTTTTCACACTTTTCATCCTTCATTCTTAGTATTATCCAAGTATCGTTTCCAATGCTGCTCCAGAAGATGCTTTCAATGTCACTGTAAGGATTCATTTAATAAGAGAAATATGTTTGAAGAACTTTAATACTTATATTAATAATATCATTACTAATAAAGACTAATATTTAAGAACTACTATAAGATCAATAAAACATGATTTGTAGCAGCTATGTGGCTTTGATATTAAAGCTGATAGCAGATATGTATTCCTAGAACATTATGGATCTGTAGTTTTTGCAATCTTACAATAAAAAAGTTCTTAAGAAAGAAAATGTCTTGATAATATAAGCAACCAAATAGTTGTTGAATAAGACATATATAATGAGGACTTCTGTTGAGCTGGTACAAACTGGTTCTTGCTCTGAAAGCATCACCTATCTGTTTTGAGAGACAGTCAGCGTTAAGTAGGGACACATGCTTCCAGATGACTGATCTGCCTGGCATTCACTGCATAAGTCCATTCAGGCCCACAGCCCTATAACCAGTATAGGACAACCTTCAGAACAGTCTCCTTGTCTTTCAGATTCAAGCCTGTAATCCTAACTCATTAGCAGCCTGATATCTGAGGATCACGGTTCAAAAGCACCCTGGGCAGCAAAGTCTGCAAGATTCTTATCTCCAGCTAACCACAAAAAAGCCACAGTGAGAGGTATAAA
>NW_012284341.1:0-3509 GCF_000151885.1 Dipodomys ordii
CTGGAGTAAATACAAGGGCAAGTCCATTTGAAGAGGGGTCTCCAACCATTTCATAGGCCCACATGACATGTCTGGCAGAAAGCCACTGTGTGTGTGTGTGTGTGTGTGTGTGTGTGTGTGTGTGTGTGTGTGCCTGAAGGCTGGTCTGGGGCTCAGGCTCAGGCTGGGTGCTGCCTGTCCTTATGCGTTTTTTGCTCCAGCGTAGTGTTCTACCACCTCAGCCACAGCTCCACTTCTGGCTTTTTTGGTAGTTGATTGGAGATGAGAATCTGATGGACTTTCCTACCCAGGCAGGCTTCAACTGTGACCTTCAGATCCCAACCTCCTGAGAAGCTAGTATTAAAGTAGGGAGGCACTGGCACCTGTCAAGAAGCCTATTTTTTGGGGGGGCAGTTATCCGGTCGTGAGGCCTGAACTCTAGGCATGGGTGCTGTCCCTCAGCTCTTCAGCTCAAGGCTAGCACTATACCACTTGAACCACAGCGCCACTTTTGGCATTTTTTCTGCTTATGTGGTGCTGAAGAATCAAACCCAGGGCCTCAAGCATGCAAGGCAAGTGCTCTACCACTGAGCCACCTACCCAACCCAAGGAAGCCTCCTAAATAACAGATCTATTCATAGGGAGACAGGAATTGCCTCAGTCCAAGAGATGGTGTTGAGTTTTCATGTATTAAAAGAATAATTACACTCAATAGCAAAGTATGAAGTAATATTGAAGGAAAGAAGGCAGCAAACTTTCATAAATCTGGGGTTGTGAAAGCCCATCTAACATAAAACTTTCATATAGGAATAAGAATAACATCTATGTGGCAACATTGAGGCTCACCCATGTGGTCACATGTACTGTTTGAAGCCCTGTTCTCACATATGTTTCCAGAAATCTGGGATTCTGCTCTGTAGAAGATGTTTCCCAGTCACACTGGTAATTCTCTTAGTTCTGTTTTTCACACTTCTCATCCTTCATTCTTAGTATTATCCAAGTATCTTTTCCAATGCTGCTCCAGAAGATGCTTTCCATGTCACTGTAAGGATTCATTTAATAAGAGAAATATGTTTGAAGAACTTTAATAATTATATTAATAATATCATTACTAATAAAGACTAATATTTAAGAACTACTATAAGATCAATAAAACATGATTTGTAGCAGCCATGTGGCTTTGATATTAAAGCTGATAGCAGATATGTATTCCTAGACCATTATGAATCTGTAGTTTTTGCAATCTTACAATAAAAAAGTTCTTAACAAAGAAAATGTCTTAATAATATAAGCAACCCAATAGTTGTTGAATAAGACATATATAATTAGGACTTCTGTTGAGCTGGTACAAACTGGTTCTTGCTCTGAAAGCATCACCTATCTGTTTTGAGAGACAGTCAGCGTTAAGTAGGGACACATGCTTCCAGATAACTGATCTGCCTGGCATTCACTGCATAAGTCCATTCAGGCCCACAGCCCTATAACCAGTATAGGACAACCTTCAGAACAGTCTCCTTGTCTTTCAGATTCAAGCCTGTAATCCTAACTCATTAGCAGCCTGATATCTGAGGATCACGTTTCAAAATCACCCTGGGCAGCAAAGTCTGCAAGATTCTTATCTCCAGCTAACCACAAAAAAGCCACAGTGAGAGGTATAAGCTGAGAAGAAGTAAAGGGGTGTAATTGTCCCACGAAAATGGAATCGTTACCTGACAACTGTTTAACTGACTTAACTGTTATCCCTCTGAACATCATCTTCCTAATAATATTTTTTAAGAAAAGGAAAGATGAGGCTGGGAATGTGGCTCAGTGTTAGAGTGCGTGCCTTGCATGCATAAGGCCCTGGATTCAATTGCTCATTACCACTTAAGCAGAAACAATGCTGGAAATCACTCTGTGGCTCAAGTGGTTGAGACTAGCCTTCAGCTGAAGAGATGAGGGACAGCGCCCAAGCCTAGAATTCAGGCCCATAACTGGAGAAAAGGAACAAAGAAAAAGAAATAAAAAGGAAGAGAGTTGCTGCCAGGCTCTGTGGCCAATCTGCTAATCCTCGCTATTCATGAGGTTGAGGATCAGTGATTGAAGCCAACTTGGGCAGGAAAGCCTGTACGAATTCTATTTCCAATTATGTCCAAAAAACTAGAAGTAGAATTGTTGTTCCAGTGATGAAGTAGTAGCCTTGAGGTGAAAAAATAAACTTCAGGGATAGTGTCCATTTCCTGAGTGCAAGCCCCAGAACGGCACAGAAGAAAAGAAGAAAAGACATTATGAACTTGGTTTATCTGTAACTGTGATGCCTTTGTTACAGACGATTATGGACTGAAACTCTGAACACGGCATACTAGGTCTGGCATTTTTGTGCACAAACTGTGTGCATAACCATCTTAACTCCTTTGCTATTCTATAGTTGCAGGTTTAATTATTTTCTCACCATGGAAGAGGCTTCAGTATTTACTTTCTCTAGAGTATCTGCTTCCTTGTCCTCTGCTCTTTACTCACTGACAGCAGTATTTTACCTGAGAACACAAGGAGGAGAATTGGCAAGACCTTGAAAGAAGGGAAGTTGCTAGAAGTGGTTGAGACACTTGAGATAATGCCCAGGACCAGGTCAGAATTTTTTTGAGACGACTTGCCATGGTGTGTCAATCGTTATCAATTTGCTGAGGGTACTTGGACATGAAGAGGAGGCCTCAATGCCTACTGGTGTCATTCAGACTACACAGATATAAGCCAGCTAATCATGCTCTCACTTTGCCAACATGGAGTTTTGGTCCCTGCGTGTCAAGGGAACTCAGGATCAAACATGGACAGCTATCCACACAACATTCAGTTGTGACCACTACATTGTTACAGCATTGAAAGCAGTTCAGCATGAATCACATGGAGCTTGTCAATATTATTGAAGGGATGGGAAAGTGGTTCTATGTTGTATGGACCAAAGCAGAAAGATCACCATACAAGTTTCCTTTCAGAGACCCCACTTCTGTTCAATGGCCAAGAGAACATACATGAAAACCTCCAGAATGAGGAGGTATGTATACCCCAATGTTTCTAACCTGGACCCTTCAGTGCATGATTTCCCAGAGCTTATGGGAACAATGAAACTAAATCTCTCGAAGATCTGCAACTGAAGTCCCTCAGAGACCATTGCCTACATCTGTGAGGAGAGCATAGGAGTTAAAATGGCCTGTCAGAGAGGGAAATACCCACAGAGTGTCTTCGTGACATCTCAGGCATCCAGGATTCAGATAATTTGGGAGAGGTTATGAAAGCCTCTTTGGTGTGGATGGTGAAACATTGAAGTAGTTGGCACAGAGGATGGGAAAGCAAGTTGAAGAGTACATGGGTCCCATCAAGTCCCAAGATGGGCAGATCTACTATCAAGAGAGCTGGACATTGTGATGGATATGTTACATAACTGCTTTTGCTCATGGACAAGTCTTAGACACATGTTATACTAGAGCTACTCTGCTGTCTACTACCACAAATGCATGGAAGAGAGATAGAAAATTGATACAGTTGCTGACATC
>NW_012284342.1:0-1542 GCF_000151885.1 Dipodomys ordii
TGTACCCATTGCAACAATGAGATGTACAAGATGTTATGTCAAAAAAGAACTTTACAACTGTTGCCTGGGGCGGGGGGTGTGCGGGAATGGGAAAAGATGGGAAGGGGAAACAGAGGAGGCAACAATGCTTGATAAGAAATGTACTCATTACCTTGCTCAAGTAATTGTAACCCCTCTGTACAGTATTTTCACAATTAAAAAAAGCCAAAACTCTCATGGACAGTGAAGTCAGTGAAGTAGTGTGGCCTAAATGTAGAGCTTGTTAGTTTTGATCTAAAAAACAAGCCAGGTGCCTCTGGCTCATGTCTGTAATCCTCACTACTCAGGAAGCTTAGATCTGAGGATTACAATTGGAAGCCAGTCTAGGTTGAAACGTCCCCTGGTGACTGTTTTGTCCAACTAAGTAGAAGTAGTACTGTGGCTGAAAGTGGTAGTGTGCCTGCTTTGTCCCTGAAAGCCGGTGCGTAGACACTGAGTTCAAGCCCTACAACTGAAAAAATCAATCAATAAATTAATTAATTAATTACTGAGTGTAAATGAGTATGCCCTAATAATAAAAGACATGAACTTTCAAAAAGGGGGAAGAGACAATCAAATAAATGAAGAGGTGCAAAAAGGAGTATATTGAAGCTTTATAAATAAAAATTGTAATCCTACCTGTTCAGAATGCTGATATCTGAGGATTGTGGTTCAAAGCCAGCCTGGGCAGGAGACATTTTACTGTGTTCAGTACTGAGGCTTGAACTTGCTATGCTTTGCTCATGGCTACAGGTCTACCTCTTCCTACGTGTAGGTGCTTATTAGATATAATTGTCTCATTGACTTTGTTGCCCAAGACTGGCTTTGAGCCATGATTCTCAAATTTCAGTCCTCTCTCTAATGCTCTTGGCTTGCTTTGATATTCTAAACTCCTATTAATCACAAAAGATGCAGAAGTTGAGCTATGGCTCAAGTAGTGAAACCAACTACCATTAAGGTAAAGGTAAATAAAACCTCAGGGAGAGTCATCATGACTTAATTTCAAGACTTAACAACCACCACTCAATTAAACAAACAAACAAACAAAAAAGAACCTCAGTCACAGTTACCTGAGTTTGAGCCCTAGAAGAGCTACAAAAAAGAGAAACAGCCTGTAGTTTACTGTGGCCAAAGTTGTAAAGCATGGTAGTTTCAAGAGGAAAGGAAAAACTGAGCATGAGATCTAGTGCTTAAGAACAAATGACAAAAAAGAAATAATAAATAACTGAAAAGGTGAAAGAAGAGGTAATTAAAGATTTCTAAATGTTGACTCACACTTATAATTCTGAAGGCTAAGGTCGTTGAAATCTGTAGATCATTGTTCAAAGCCATCTTGGGCAGGAAAGTCCATGAAATTTGCTTTACTGTGTTCAGTTGAGGGACTAAAAGTTGAAGTGTTTTGCTCATGGCTACAGGTCAACTATCTTCTGCCTATTAGTGTTTGACTGGAGATAAGAGTCTCATGCACTTTCTTTCCAAGGCTGACTTTGAACTATAATCCTCCAATTTCAAGACTCTCTTTAC
>NW_012284343.1:0-2369 GCF_000151885.1 Dipodomys ordii
TATGTTCAAATAGATGATTGCCTGTCTCATAGGTGAGTGCACGTAAGTCCTTTGAAGTATCTCCATACTGCTTTCCATAGTTGTTGGACAAGTTTACATTCCCACCAAAATTGAAGTTTAGTTTCCTTTCTGTTTACTTTCCCTCCTTGCATTTTATTTTTTTTTGAGTTTTTGATTTTTTCCGTTGTATCTGGGGTGAGGTGAGATAGAATGTGTTTTTGATTTGCATTTTTTTTTTGGCTAGGGATGTTGAACATTTATTCATTTCTTTCTATTTTTCTTAACATATTTATATGATGATTTCTTTGTTGCTTTGCATGACCCTTCCCCATGGTATAACCCTGTTTCACTGTATGTGATGTTGTTATAATTTGTGGAGGGGAAGGGAAAAATTGTTTAAATAGGGATACAGGTGTACCCATTGCAACAATGAGATGTACAAGATGTTATGTCAAAAAAGAACTTTACAATTGTTGCGTGGGGCAGGGGGTGTGCGGGGATGGGAAAAGATGGGAAGGGGAAACAGAGGAGGCAACAATGCTTGATAAGAAATGTACTCATTACCTTGCTCAAGTAATTGTAACCCCTCTGTACAGTATTTTCACAATTAAAAAAAAAAGCCAAAACTCTCATGGACAGTGAAGTCAGTGAAGTAGTGTGGCCTAAATGTAGAGCTTGTTAGTTTTGATCTAATAAACAAGCCAGGTGCCTCTGGCTCATGTCTGTAATCCTCACTACTCAGGAAGCTTAGATCT
The DNA here is from genome assembly GCF_000151885.1 of Dipodomys ordii. NCBI lineage: Eukaryota > Metazoa > Chordata > Mammalia > Rodentia > Heteromyidae > Dipodomys > Dipodomys ordii. The sequence goes on from NW_012284343.1 coordinate 756, forward strand.
GAGGATTACAATTGGAAGCCAGCCTAGGTTGAAAAGTCCCCTGGTGACTGTTTTGTCCAACTAAGTAGAAGTGGTACTGTGGCTGAAAGTGGTAGTGTGCCTGCTTTGTCCCTGAAAGCCGGTGCGTAGACACTGAGTTCAAGCCCTACAACTGAAAAAAATAAATCAATAAATTAATTAATTGATTACTGAGCATAAATGAGTATGCCCTAATAATAAAAGACATGAACTTTCAAAAAGGGGGAAGAGACAATCAAATAAATGAAAAGGTGCAAAAAGGAGTATATTGAAGCTTTGTAAATAAAAATTGTAATCCTACCTGTTCAGAATGCTGATATCTGAGGATTGTGGTTCAAAGCCAGCCTGGGCAGGAGACATTTTACTGTGTTCAGTACTGAGGCTTGAACTTGCTATGCTTTGCTCATGGCTAGAGGTCTACCTCTTCCTACGTATAGGTGCTTATTAGATATAATTGTCTCATTGACTTTGTTGCCCAAGACTGGCTTTGAGCCATGATTCTCAAATTTCAGTCCTCTCTCTAATGCTCTTGGCTTGCTTTGATATTCTAATCTCCTATTAATCACAAAAGATGCAGAAGTTGAGCTATGGCTCAAGTAGTGAAACCAACTACCATTAAGGTAAAGGTAAATAAAACCTCAGGGAGAGTCATCATGACTTAATTTCAAGACTTAACAACCACCACTCAATTAAACAAACAAACAAACAAAAAGAACCTCAGTCACATTTACCTGAGTTTGAGCCCTAGAAGAGCTACAAAAAAGAGAAACAGCCTGTAGTTTACCTGTGGGCAAAGATGTAGAGCATGGTAGTTTCAAGAGGAAAGGAAAAACTGAGCATGAGAGCTAGTGCTTAAGAACAAATGACAAAAAAGAAATAATAAATAACTGAAAAGGTGAAAGAAGAGGTAATTAAAGATTTCTAAATGTTGACTCACACTTATAATTCTGAAGGCTAAGGTCGTTGAAATCTGTAGATCATTGTTCAAAGCCATCTTGGGCAGGAAAGTCCATGAAATTTGCTTTACTGTGTTCAGTTGAGGGACTAAAAGTTGAAGTGTTTTGCTCATGGCTACAGGTCAACTATCTTCTGCCTATTAGTGTTTGACTGGAGATAAGAGTCTCATGCACTTTCTTTCCAAGGCTGACTTTGAACTATAATCCTCCAATTTCAAGACTCTCTTTACTGTCCTGGACTACCCATGGGACACTTGCCTCATATTAACCACTTAAAAAAGGCATAAGTTGAGCTGTGGCTAAAGTAGAATAGCCTTCAATTAAATAAGTAAATCAATAAAACCTCAGAAAGAGATAGGAGGGATGAGAGCGAAAGGCAGAACATCTTACAATAAGAAAAGGAAAGAAATGTAAATATCACCTGGAAGAAATAATTGTATTGTCAAAGCTTATAGAATTGTATTGTCAAAGCTTACAGAATTCACAAAATTTAGACCATGATAATGACAATTTACCTTGTGAAGGTTAAAATATATTTGTGACTTCAACTAAATATTACTTATCCACAATACTCTGCAATAAGAGAAATTTATGTAATCCCCTAGTCACAATAATAATATAAACCTCAGAAAGAGTCTGA